>NW_027228508.1:234255-259124 GCF_037783145.1 Equus przewalskii
GGAGTAAAGAGTACGTTTCCCGTAGGCCTCGGCGTCCGCTGTTGAGGTCCCTGTTTCAGCGCCCCCGCTTGTCAGGAACCTGGGGAGTGATGTTCTCTCTGAGCCCGAGCCCGAGCCCAAGCCCGAAGAGGTTAAGGGTTAAACCTGAGCTCTGCCGCCAAATGCAAAGGGTGGTTCTCTATTGGCTCATGATTGAAATAGCATTTTTTTTGCTAAGTCAGTTTTGGACAAATTGAGGAAACTTGAATATGGATGGAATATTGAAAATATTGAAATTACCGTTACTTAGATGAAGTGTGAAAAAATTTTGGAGTTATGTAGTAAATTTTATTTTGGAAAAAAAAGCCATGACGACTGAAGTATTTAGGATTGAAATTTTATAGCTGTAAAATTAGAACTTCTCCCCTTTACAGCCCCAGATTCACCAACCCCTGAGCCTGGTCCCTGCGCTCCTGGAGCCCAGGGTGGAGGTTCTACTCGGGGTGGAGACAGGGGCTCTAGGCGTAGACCTTTATAGGAAAGCTGTTCTTTTTTTTTTTTTTTTTGAGGAAGATTAGCCCTGAGCTAACTACTGCCAGTCCTCCTCTTTTTGCTGAGGAAGCCTGGCCCTGAGCTAACGTCGTGCCCATCTTCCTGTACTTTATACGTGGGATGCCTACCACAGCATGGCGTGCCAAGCTGTGCCATGTCGGCACCCGGGATCCGAACCAGCAAAACCCGGCCGTGAGATGCGGAACGTGCGAACTTAACGGCTGGGCCACCGGCCGGCCCCAAGCTGTTGGGTTTTAAATATTAACACTGTTTCTTGCCGAATTCTCTGATTGTTTCAACAAATTTTTATGTTAATCATCTTGGATTTCCGTGCACATAACAAGTTTGGTTGCTTTTTCCTGACATTTATTATTCTTTGTCATTCTTTAATGAATTACAGATAAAAGCACAAAAATTCTGGCCAAACTATATTGAATCAATCATAATAGATTTTAACATAAAGGTCACTAATGGAGAGAAAGTGGTCACGACGTATGTTCATTTAGCAAACATTTATGGAAAACCTGTGGTGCAATAGACATCATTCTAGATGCTGGGATAGCACCATCAAATAAGAGAGATTAAATTCCCTCCCCCCATGGAGTTTATGATCAGGGTTGTTGTGGGGACCTATTAGGGTCCCCTCAAGAAACAGATGTCAATTGTCAAGAAACAATAGGACACTTGAGGAGAGTCTATTAACAAGACTATAAAAACATGGGTAGGGTGAGTGAGGCATCCTGTAACCAGTGACGGTAGGGAGTCATCATCACTCCAGGCCTATAATGAGGGTAGGTGATATTACCAGACCCTGGCAGAAAAGGCCACCCTTATGAGAGCTGTGGCCTTAGGAAGAGAAACGTTGTAATGGCCGTTACGTGGCTCAGCACAGACAGGCAAAGGAATAAATACCCAAATCTCACTTGTTGTCATCCCTCTAATGTCCTATCTTCCGTTGAGCATTTGTAAACTCCATTCACTACCTATTCCTACAATTCCATCCATCTACATCTCTTCCAGACCTTTTTGTCACCAATTTCCAGTCTTATTCTTTTCTAGCTCCCTACTATTGGTCAATTCATTGAGCTACTGGACATGAATCAAGACAAATCTAAACTGAGGATGTGTCTCTTCTTCACAAAGTCAACACCTAAATATACCTCCTTAGACTCTGCCCACTGGGGAGATTTCTTTTCACCACATCTTTCGGAACCACCCCTAAGTGAGACTGTAGTTGCAGCAGCCTTATCTTCTGATGATGCCACCACACATGGTGGACTCAGTTTGAAGGAGATTCGACTGGTTTGTGGCCACAGATCTCCCTTGGGGACTTCTGGGGAATGATTAATTGTATATACTTGTGACTAAGTTGTGAGGAATTTTTTCAAAGGGACTCAGCCTCCGCTTCAGTGGAAGCCTCCTGTCTATAAAGTAGGATATATCAAGGACTGGGAAAGAGGATCTGAATCCCTGTTATGATGACTTGTGTTAGTTTTCTGCCCAGGAGACCCAGAATTTCATATATATATAGATATGTATCTTAAGAAGTATCTTAGTAGGGTGCCCATCTATTTCATTTCAATAGACTTCATGATCCAAGAGCCACCACCACAGATTCCTTCAGGTCACCACAAAAGATGAGTGCACAACAGAAATACAGAGAGTTTTAAAGCATATGTCAGGATTCCATTAAATAAATAGATATTTCATTGGTATGAAATGCAACTTGGGGTGCTCCTGAGTCCACAGGGAGCATACTCATATTGATAAATTTGGCCCTATCCAGCTCCTTTTGTGTGTTGTGTTTTTATTTCTGGGTTAGACCTTGCAATATTTGCCCCGGGAATAGCTGGGTTTTCATTCCCATGATGGGCCTGGAGTCAGTAAAGGAGGTTGTACAGGCAGGCCCGGAGGAGAATGTGCATCCCCTCTCAGGGGTGAGTTATACTAGGATCACCCCTTAGGATTTGGAGAGAGAGAGAAGAGAGAGAGCCACTGTCAGAAGTCAGTTAATCTTCACTTCTTTTTCTCAGCTTCTCACAAGCAGTGGCTTTTAGTAAACATTAAAGGCCTTAAAAATCACACACACACACACACACACACACACACACACACAAACATTTTTTTATCTGTTCATCCATAGATGGACACTTAGGTTGTTTCCATCTTTCGGCTTTCGTGAAAAATGCTGCAATGAACATGGGAGTGCAGATACATCCCAAGATAGTGATTTCATCTCATTTGGATATTTACCCAGAGGTAGGAGTATTGGATTATATGTTAGTTCTATTTTTAATTTTTTGAGGAACCTCCATACTGTTCTCTATAGTGGCTGCACCAATTTACACCCCCACAAACAGTGCACCAGAGTTCCCTCTTCTCCACATCCTTGCCAGCATTTGTTAGTGCTTCTCTTTTTGATAATGGCCATTCTAACAGATCTGAGGGTACGTCTCATTGTGGGTTTGATTTGCATTTCCCTGATGATGAATGATACTGAGCACCTTTCCATGTACTTGTTGACTATTTGTAGCTCTTATTTGGAAAAATGTTTATTCAGTTACTTTGCCTATTTCTTAATCAGATTGATTTTTTTTTTTTTTTTTGCCATTGAGTTGCATGAGTTCTTTATATATTTTGGATATTAACCCTTCATCAGATATATGGTTTGCAAATATTTTGTCTCATTCCATAGGTTGCCTTTTCTCTCTGTTCATAGTTTCTTTTCTTGTGCAGAGCTTTTCAGTTTGATGTAGTCCCACTTGTTGATTTTTGCTTTTGTTGCTTGTGCTTTTGGTGTCATATCCAAAAAATCATTGCCAAGACTGCTGTCAAGGAGCTTCCCACTATGTTTTAAATAGAAGTTTTATGGTTTTAGGTCTTACGTTTTTAATCAATTTCAAGTTAATTTTCGTTATATATATATCATATATTTATGTATAAAATAGAATATTATTCAGCCATAAAAAAGCAGGAAATCCTACCATTTGTGACAATATGGTTGGGCCTTGAGGGCTTTATGCCAAGTGAAATGTCATACAGAGAAAGACAAATACTGTATGATGTCACTTATATGTGGAAGCTAAAAACACTGAACTCATAGAAAAAAAGAATAGAATAGTGGTTGTCAGGTCCTGAGAGGTGGGGGAAATGGGAAAACGCTGGTCAAAGGGTACAAACTTTCAGTTATAAGATGAATAAATTCTGGAGATCTATTGTACACATGGTGGCTGTAGTTAACAATGCTGTGTTGTATGCTTGAAAGCTGCTATGAGAGTAGAGCTTTAATGTTCTCACCATAATAGCAACAACAAAATGGAAATTATGTCAGGTGAAGGAGTGTTCGCATCCATGCAAATGGGAGGCATTCGTTTTGAAGGAGGACAGCAGGAAGAAAAGCATCTGCAGAGAAAGACTGTGAGTTCAGTCTGGGGCTATTGAGTCTGGGTGCCTTTGTGAAATCTAAGACAATGTCTTACAATTGAATACACACAGGAGGAAAACCATGAGACTACTGACTTATGAAAGTTTAGTAACGAGAGTATTTCTGTGAGGAAGTCATCATCATCCATAGCCACTGTGAAGCCAAGTGAGACAAAGATGGAAAAGTGTGCATTAGGTTTAGCTGTAAGGAAGTCACTGGTGACCCTGGCAAGCGATGTTTCAGTGGAGGGGTGCAGTGAGAAGCCAGACTGCAGTGGACTGAGAAGTGAGCGGGAGGTGAGGAAGTAGAAAAAGTGAATATAAATCGGTATGAAGAACAGTCAAGGGGAGGGAGGAGTAGGGCGGCACCTGCAGGAGAAGATGGGGAGGGAGGGTTTTGTGTGGTATGGGAGAGAGCTGGGCAAGTTTAAGTGCTGATGGCAGGAGGGCTATTTTCCTACTGAAGAAATTTTTCTCTTCTCTGGCTCCTGCCTTCTGTCTAAAGGTCTGTGTGGTTCCTGGAAATCTCAGAGCAGATCTCTTAGGGGCATCAGAATTCTCTCTCGCTACTCCATTATCAACTAACTCTCAACAGCCAGCTTTTGCTATCAACTCACAAGCCCACATTCCCCTCTGATGACTTTCTGGATACTCACACTCACATTAGATCAAAACATCTCTCAAATTTGATAATGGGGGTAAAAAGAGCAAAACTAATCTTCCCACATCTCAAAATGGCCTGTATATGAGTTCAAACTGAGAAATTAATGTTTTAGACCAATTTTTAAAGATTTGAAGAAATCATTATTTATGACTAATATTCATCACACATTTAGGTACTGACTATATTTACTTCACTATTATTTATTGAGTGCTTACTATATGGCAAGTGTTTGGCATGAAATACCTAAAGATGACCTAAAAGTTTTGATTTTTAAGTATTTTACATTTTGAAGAGAAATTTCTGGGGTCTATGATGATTTTCTACATTTTTGATACAATGTTCCTTGTTATATCAAAACAGCGTTCTTTAAGGCATAGCTGAACCTTTTTTTGGATACATCCAAATCCCTCTCTACTTCTAAAATAGGCTCTGCTGTGTGAATCTTACTAGGAAAAAGGGCCCCGCTTCTTACTCTGGAAGTTGAAGAGGCCAAATACCTTCTCCCGATGACCACTGAAAGCTGAGATCTGGACGACTGACCTGGAATCAGCCAGTGGGTCCTCTCACCCAGGGTGTTCCATCCTGAGGGCGTGGTAGAAAATCCGAGGACACTGAGAGTCACTCTTGGTGTTGGCAGCGGTGCTGAGTGTCCAGTGGTGTCCACGACTTTGACCTGACCAGACTGCTCCTGGGAGCTGGCCCTGGCGTGTCCTCAGCTGCCCGGCCTCTCTTGGTTCCCATCTCTGCTCTGAGCCGGCTCCCTGTGGAGTTGCTGAGCTCTCTGAGAGCCTTCTATGAACCCTCTCTTCTGCTTAGGTTAGCCAGGCATTTTCTGTTGTTTGCCATCAAGAACCCTGACTGATCCAGAGGGTCACATGGAGTATAACGCAGCAACAAAACCATTTAGAGTCAGCTAACGTTTATGGACTGCAGGCATTGTGCTAAATGCTTTAGATAGATGACATCACCAAGTCCTCCAAACGACAGGGGGAGGCAGGCTTGTAAGTCTGTTCTTTCAAGTGTCATCTTAAGGGCCTCCTCTTCTGTGAGGGCTTTTCTGACCTCTGCTGCCTCTTGCAAGTATACTTAATTCCTCCTTTGTGCCCATTCTATGTCCTAGAAAGAGGAAAGAATGTACGTATATATATATATATATATATATATATATATACACACACACACACGCATTCTCTCAGCTTTATATATATATATATATATATATATATTTACATATAGAAAGTATATGATATCACATAATATAATTTATTCTATATAATAGGTAATATATATATTTATTTCCCTACCACTTACTATCTTCTTACTATCTGTTGTCAAATACTGGGCTTCACAGTTCACTCACATTATCTCATGCCATTCCCACCAGAACTTTATGAGTTAGATTTATTTTCTATTTTACAGGAGAGAAAATGGGAAAAGGAAAGGTTAAGTAACTTTTCAAGGTGTTACCTGTGTGCCACAGAGTAGAGATGTGCACTTGGTCCATTTGTTCTGTTCTGAATCCCGACCTTCTGCTCTTATGAATGGCCCACACAGCCTCAGGGCATCTGAGGGGTGGTGCTCCCTCCTGCTCTGGACTGAGGCACAGTCTGCATGTCACTCATCTTTTTTTCTCACTGGTCTGGGAGGGAAGGCAGATCTCTGTTCCTTATTGCTCCCGAGACCAGCTAGGCAGCCAGCTGAAGGGGCGGATGGAATTAATATACAGAACACGTCTGTATAATAGACACAACATACTCTATATTATTTAATGGGACAGGGGACCATCAGCCTCTAGGACTGAGGTGACATCCCTCTGATCTCAATGTATTTATTTGCAGGCCAAAAAGTACAAGCATAGTAGGAACTCACGCCAGCAGGAATATGCAAGTCAAAGCTCAGCAGTTCTAATCTTCTCCCCTTCAATGTACCCCTGCCCTACACAAGGCCATTCTCTGAGGGAGTATCCTGGGAACAAACAATCTGGCAAGTTATGCAGACGGCGTTCTGTTCCTGCAAGGGCCCAGCGTTCTTAAGCCCCTTACCTTCATGTTTGATAAGATACTACCTTCTGGCCTTTGATTCCAAAGCACAAACAATCTAACACAGTAATTTATGAGCATCAGCAAGTTGCATATTTCTCAGTCACCCATTTTGTAATTTGTTCTTGCTAAGCTTAAAGCCTTGCAATGATGTTGCTATGCTCTCCTGCAACACCTTATGGCATGTCACCGATTCCTCTGTTTATGACAGACACCATGAGCCCAGGACTATACTCAGTCCCAATGAGCCCTCTCAGGAACCTCTCTACCCTTTCTACAAGAAGTCACTCCCAGGTGGTTAGAGATGAATCCTGTTTGCTAGTCCTGGCCTAGAACAATGCCTCTCACACAGAGCTTAACTTCTGGTAAGTGCCCTTTTCTTCATTGTGCCTTCCTCTTTTTCAAGGATGAATCTAAATTCATTTCTTCATCGGGAACCTTCTCAGACAGCCGTATGAATCCACATTTGCTGCTCAAGGCTACTCTATGTGGCAAATCATGGCATTCAGCCCAAAGAGAATCAGTACCTTAAGCCTGAGGGTGATGAAGAACGAATTAATCCATTCCTTCCTAAACCTCTCTCTAATACATAAATTTTATATGGGCACGGGTCAATCACTTAAGTCATTAGGACGGTCGCCAATCTCCAAGACTCCCATGACAGGTTTCTTTTCCTGAGGCTGGATTGGCATCCCTGCCTATGGCTCCTGACCACACTCCGAACCACGGGAAAATCCCAACTGGGACTGTGGTTCAAGGAAAGTACCAAACCATAACCTTTGGTTGAGTATGGAAACCCCTTCTTGGGAGAATGGCTCCAGGATGAAAATGGGTAGAATATCCCCCAGACCCGCGGAAAATTTTTCACTGTTTTTCTCTATTCTTGTATCTCTGGGACCAATCAACAGGCACCTATTACTGCCAGGCATAATAGGGAAGGTACACAAGATATGCAATGCAGGGAGATGCCCCATCACCCCTTGCTATAGAAACCCCACAGGAGGAACAATGGGTAGGATGCTGCCCTAGGTTCATGGGGGATTTCAAGATAATGGACCCTTTTCTTTCATGTCTCTTAAAGTTACAGTGGCCATTTTGGCCTCCTTTTAAGCTTTGCAAGTAAGAAACAAACAAATATTTAAAAGAGTCAAAGGCTCCATCCCTGGGAGCCCCTCCTCTGGTTTCCGGGCCTGATCACCCGGGAGACCCTAAGTAGGGTGCCCTCTCTTTGCAGCTGACTCTGAGTATTTTAGTCACCTACTGCATAGGTTATTCAGGTAGGAAATCTGTGATTCATTCTGTGAACTGTCCTGCTGGGGTTTTGTGCCCCGGCATGAAACTGTTGTGTGACTGTTATCTTGATAACCCTTGAGAAGAGGCTATGAGGGAGAGGCCTGATCTCTTCTTTCCCTTTCTTTGCCTGTTTCATTTGTCACTTCCTCTGTTGTCACCAAGTCGAGGTTAAGTTCAGGCTGGACCTGAGCAGAACCTGGACCTTCTGTAAGATCGAAAACTTGAAAATCTTTTGCCAGGGAGTTAACTCTCTACCTCGGCGCTGGGAGCTCCAGCCCCCAGCCAGCTCCAGGCCTTTTCCTCTTGCTTCCCTGGCTGGCCTTGTGCTGGCTTAGGGACTAAGTGCCCTGGTTGAGCAGGACTTGACTAAATCTTATAACTGTATTGACACCTGCAGTCGGGCTCTGCACCCTTCTCCAGGCACTGTTGGTCAGACATCGGCTTTACTACCATAGGGAATGCCCCAAACATCCCCAGAGACTCACCCCTCGGGTGCATTTTAACTATTTGGAAACACTTTCAACTGAATGGAGTATGCCCGAGAAACTCCATCTTGGAGAAAACTTGAGGGGTGAGGGGTTTCTCTGTGCCTTTATGATGTAGTTGGACAGGTAGATCAACCTATAATGTCATCCGAATTACAACCCAATTTCTGAGAAATCCAGAGCAACTGTCCTTGGAAAATCCTCGTAAGGCTGGAAAAGCAGCTCTAGAGCTGGTTCAGGTTCCACTCCTTTCCCTTATCTCAAAGAGCTTGCAAATCCTCTGGGGACTATCTAGCCCATCACTAATTCCTAAGACTGAGAGAAGAAAAAAGGAAAAAGGAACAAATAGCCATAAGTGTGCCCTTGCCAAAAATATGGCATCTTGAGTATCGTCACAAATATTGGTAAAAAGGCTTAAAACAAAATTTGGATTTATAACTGCTGAGCTTTGTATTACTGTATCTGATTCTTGGCAGCAATTTTTAAGCAACGGCTGTCGAGACTCTGTGTATGTGTGTCTATATGTATGTTATATATTTGTGATATTTTACCTCTGGATGGTATGGCCAAAATTAAGAGCTCTGTTTAATTGCCTTAAAGTAAGCGCTTACATAAATTCAAAATGTGATAGAAATTAACCCAAGGTTTGCAAAAATATATTTGATAAAGGTCTGAACTTCTTCAACTCAGCAGTAAGACCAAAACAAAGTAAACACAATAAAAAATGGGCTAAATATTTGATCAGACACTTCATTAAAGGAGATTATAAATGGTTAAAAAGCAAATGAAAAGAAGTTCAACACATTCACCAAGGAAACACAAATTAAAACTCAGTAAGATACAACCAGACACTAACTAGAATGGTTAAAAATATTAAGACTTACCAAAGCATCTGTTGGCAACCAGAGAGCAATGAGAACTCTCAGACGTTGCTTGTAGGCATGAAAAACAGTAGAGCCAGCTTGGACACATTTGTAGCTTCTCATACGTTACACATAAACTTACCAGAAGAGCCAGCAAGCCCACTCCTAGGTGCTTATACAAGCAATGAAAACGTGTCAACACAAAAAACTGTATGTAAATATTCATTGCAGCTTTATTCACAATCGCCCCAAATGGAAAAAATCCCATGTATCCATCAACTGAAAGGAAAACAAGCTGTGGTTTACGTACACAAGGGAACACTACTCAGAACAGAAAGAAGAAACTAGTGATTCACACACATACATGAGTCTCAAAAGCATTCTGCTGAGTAAAAGAAGCCAGAGAAAAGGCAGTCTATACTCGGGGCTGGCCCGGTGGCATAGTGGGTTAGTTTGCGGGCTCTGCTTTGGTGGCCTGGGGTTCATGGGTCCGGATACCAGGCATGGACCTAGCACCACTCATCAAGCCACGCTGTGGTGGCATCCCACATAAAATAGAGGAAGATTGGCACAGGTGTTAGCTCAACTAAAATCTTCCTCAAGTAAAAAGAGGAGTATTGGCAACAGATGTTAGCTCAGAGCCAATCTTTCTCATACACAAAAAGAGTCTGTGATTCCATTGATATGAAAGTGGAGAAAAGGCAAAACTACTGCAATAGAAAACAGACCAGTGATTGCTCTCAGGCATCTGAGAGGTAGGGGTGGAGGGAGGGGACTTACCGCAAAGGAGGACAAGAATGTTTTTGGGATGACGGAAATATTCCAAATCATGATTTTGATGACGGTCATCTACTATATCATTTTTGAAAACTCACTCACTTGTACACTGCACAGTCCAGTGGGAAGCTCTAATAACTACCTTAATTTCTATGCCATGGGTGTAAATCATATTTTGAGATATTTGCAACAGCTCAGAATTCTTTTTACTAGTTGCATGTGTTAACTCCATACAGTGAGGGTCCTTTTGCATCTTTCACGTCCATTTCAAACAAGCAGCTCCACCTCCTCTTGGTCTGTGGAACGAAGTGCCCCTTTTCCCCTCAGGCCATGTGGAAGGCTCCCCTGCCCCTCCCCCACAAGAATGTATCTCTTAGTTATGAAGCAACTATAAATGGATACATCTGAGAGTATGGACCTTTTTTCTTATTTGAAGTTGGATATCTTGGTTTTACTTCTGGATCCATTCATATTATCATCCAGTAAATCTATTAATGGGGAAAATAAAATAATAGCCCGGAATATAGGCCTTAGTGTGGTGTTCATATAGGTTCTTGAAATAAACAGCAGATGGGTGATGTTTAAGCATCTTGCAATTTTAATTGCCTCTGAGGCTGATGTCATATGATTTTTCTAAAAGTGGTCATGTTTTCTTCAGAATTCATCAGAGTCCTAAGTTATATTTAGAAGATGAAATGCAGATTACTTCCAACGTTAATTCTGGTGCCAGAATAGACAGGCTCACGTAGGCTGCACACCAGTGGTTGCTGCATGACATGTCCACTTGGTGGCCCCACTCCATCTAGGCTGTAAGATGCAGCTGCCACGAAGGCCAATGCTTGGCCCCACTTCTGATTCTGGCAGTCTGTTGGCTCTGAAAGCAGGAACCTAACTAAAAGCATTAATATGCTAAACCACGGTCTCAATTTTATGCAAATGTTTACTTCATATATTGTCTGGGGTGGTTATATCCAACGAATAAATTCAACTTTTGTCAAAAAGAATTCTAGGGTCACTGGCCAAGATTGGGACAAATTGAGCACTAAAAAGTCAAAAACATGAATAATGTCTGAAACTCATTTGTGTCAAAAAATGAGATGGATTGGTGGGTGGATAGAGGGTAGAACAGAGGAATAAATGTGTGAGAAAGCAAGTGTAGTAAAATATTACTACAGGATGTAGGTGGTGGTGTATAGGTGTTCACCATGAAATTCTTTTAACTTTTCTGTCTGTTTGAAAATTTTCATAATAAAATGTTCAAAGAAAAACATAATGTTGGTAATTGATTATAAAAGAATGAATAAAAGAGAATGTTCGTCCATAATGATACTCAGAAAAAGAAGAATAAAAGAGAAATCTATTCTTTTAGGAAGAATGTGAGGTAAGGAATGTTAAAGAAATGAAAATCATCATTTTGCAGCTCCCAAAGTACAATTGATTCAGGAAAGGGTCCTCAATGGATGCTAAAACCATTGGGTGAAATGTGTTGGGGAACTGAATATTCACATAGCCTGGAAATATCACCGCCCACATTACTTACTAATTAGAAAGAGACAAACCTACTTTGATAATGGAACCGTCTGCTCATCACAACCCCAACCAAGTCAGGACCAATGGTGGAGCTAAATTTCTCCAAATGCACTTTTGTATCTCTTTAAATTTCTTTTTTATGTGCAGAGTTTCCAGAGCCTGGGGCTAAAAGTCATGTACATGTAGAATCACACATTCCAAGACTTCACTGCCCCTCTCCTGCTCAGTTGCCTTTCACTCTTATGGTAACTTTTGATATTTGTGTTGATAATTTGAGTTTGATATTGTGTGATTATTTCATCCTGGTTCTAATGTCTTGTTATTGTTTCTTGCCTTTCCTTGACTTAGGCTGATTTGCCTGAATAGAGGAAGACCCTCCCAGAAGAACTTCTACTATATATTTGAGAGAGGGAAGACCGGAAGTCTCAAGACACCCATGGAGAAGCTAATCCTGAGAGCAATATGGCAGCACGTGGACTCCTGACTCTGGGCCGGGCACCATGCCCTGTGCTTCCCCCCACACACCTTACTCACCCCTCCTTCCCTTGATTCTTGAAGATTTGCATCTTTATCAATTTTTCATTGCCCTGAAGCTAAGAATTCATAGATAAGCGTCCTTTCTCCTCCCATTGAAAACCAGTCTTCTATCTGCACTTACTGGTTGCTATGCCCTGAATGTTTGTGTCCCCCCAAATTCATTATGCTGAAATTCTAACCCCCAAGCTGATGGTATTAGGAGGAGGGGCATTTGGGAGGTAACTAGGTCGTGAAGGTGGAGCCCTATGAATGGGATTAGTGCCCTCATAAAAGAGACCCTCACGGAAATCCCTAGCCCCTTCTACCATGTGAAGAGACAGCGAGAATGGGCTGGCTATGAACTAGGAAGAGGGCCATCACTAGACTGTGACCATGCTGGCACCTTGATCTTGGACTTCTAGCTTTCAGAACTGTGAGTAATAAATTTCTGTTGTTTATAAGCCAACTGCTTGTGGTGTTTTGTTATAGCAGCCTGGATGGACTAAGACAATGGCTCCATTTCTTGCCTCATATTCACTCTTCAACCCATTCCACTATGGCTTCCACTTCTACCACTCCATGGAAATCACCCTTGCCAAAATCATCTATGGTTTCCAGGTCTCTAAATCCAGTTTTCATCATACACAGTGGACCTCTTCCTTCTTAAGATATATTCTGATCCCTGACTTCTGTGATATCACGCTTGTCTAGTTTCTTCCCACCACCCGGACTTCTTCTCCCTTTCCTGTACCATTATCAGCCTTTTCACTATTTCATTAAACTCTTAATGTTAAGAATACTTCCTTGGGGCTCCATCCCAGACATTCTCATTCATTCCTCTGACAAGTATTTATTGTGCACCTACTGTGGGCTAGACACTGTGTTGGTTGCTGGGCATTGCATATATGGTTCTTGTTCTCAGGGAGTTTAGAAGAAAACATGTCAACCATAAATTATACAATTGGTTATTTAATTATAGTCATCATATGGACTATTAAAAAGGTGAAAGTGCTATAACTGGAATGAACTTGGCTGTGTCCGAAATTTCAAAGATGTAACCCATTTAGTCCTGGGAGAACTGAAAACACTCTTACCAGCAAAACGTCTTCCTATAGTTGAGAAAAACATAAAGAAACAAGGATATAATCTTCTGAATCTATCAATCAAAACTAAAATCAAAGATTCTTCTTAGTCCCATTTCCTTCTCTGCTTTATTTTTAGTGGGCAAATCTTCAGTCTGTCTGAAGAGGTCAAAATTCAGACTGCAAAATGACTATAGATTGTTTTTTGATCATAGAAATGCTTTCACCATGGGCCCACCAGGCCAGCAGTGGGGAGTCTTTTTCCTGCAGAGCTTCGGATCTTCAGACAAAGATTGAGAAGTTAAGAAACATTATACACCATCTAATATTTATGCATACAAAAAGATATGAAGAATATAACAGCTGTCTGTGAAGCAATTTGTATAGACAAATCACTAAATGATTTACTTCTAAAATTAAGAGCAGGAAACATGGCTTCCGAACTTTCTTAAAGTCTGTTATTGGAGTAAGATGGAATAAGAAGGAGAAAAATGGAAACAGGAAGGGAGAGACTCAGGTGGTGTCAAGAGATATTAGAAATCATTAATGATACGTTCATCTTATAACTTCATGTTGTATCATCTTGAATAGCCCCTAAGCTATTCAAAATCCCATTTTGCTTTTGCCATCATTGGCTTGTACAGTGAGTATCATCATTTGGGACCTTCTTGCAAGTTCAGTGACATTGACCTCAAGTCTACATTTGATCCATGCTTTAGCCACACTCCAGCCCTGTTCATGTAAAGATGTGTTTTATGCCAAAGCATAAAACACGTCTTGAATCACCTGCAAGATGAAGCCTGGGTTGGTTGTACCTACATTACTCATGTGCTATTTTGGAGAGTTATGGTCATTTCCATAAATATTAGCCTTACTATGAACTGAACTATTTTATGCAAGAGCAGTTGATGGTGAAACACTAAAAGAGGCAACATCGTTATGTCTTAGGCATTTGCATTTGCTCACATTCAGAAAAAAGCTGCTTTTCGGTGATTTCTAAAATCACCTTGGCCATTAAGCATTTGTTTCCAAAACATGCTAACTAAATGAATATAAGTTAATTAGAAATGCATGGAATAAATTTACAGAATTATAAACATTTTTTAAGAAATGTTTGACTACATAAGAAGTGGATCAGAATGAACCTGAATGTTTGAAAATAACTTCATGAAATCCTGTGAAGTGACATAGATGTTGGGAGCCAAGTGCCCCCAGTCTGGCAGGGACCTAAAGGACTTGAGTTTTACATTTGGCTGGCATGGTAACAATTCAAAGCTACAGGTTGGCATCTCTCATAATTTTTCCATCAGTGGATTCCAGTATTTTGTATTAGAAGAGGTGGACTTCACACCCAAATTTCAAATTTGGGTTTGGTCTGCACCAACATAGCATCCCCCAACTAAACGGTTTGATTGACAGTTGCTGACGCTTGAGCAAATGCTAGGTGCTGAAGCTTCAGTTTAATCTCTCAACAGTCCTATGATGCAGGGTATTAGTCTCTACTTTTGGATGGGGAAAAGGGTGCAGAATTAGGTAACTTGCCTGAACGGTGGGCCTGGCGGTCTGGCTCTGAAACCTCAACTTTTCACCCAAAGAATCTGTTTTGCCGTCTTCATAATGATCCAGTATGTGGCCTCAGCATCTGTGTCTATTGTCACTCCCCACCCGAGTCTGGCTCTTTTCAGAAGCTCATCCCTTTCCTCCCTCTCCCACTTCCTCCCTAACAAGAAGCCCTTGTCATCTCCAGCCAAGGTCAAGGCTGCATAGAGTAGAGTCAGGACTTGGATCATTGTGGACTCTCTCTTACTCCCACCTGTGCTTTGTCAATTCTTCCTCCCCTACTTCTTTCTTCCCTCTTCTCTGACCTGAAGATCTCATGCTTTGCAGGGGAACAAGGAAGTTGCCATGTGGGCGAACAGGAAGCTTACCCTTTGCTGTCTCCTAGAAATGTCTTTTGTTGGCTTTGTGTGTGTCTTTGTTTCTCTATCCCCTCCTTCCTGGATCCAACATAGCGTGTAACTAGACCTTTGCCCCCATTTGCTTTATCTGTGTGGGTCTGGCCCTTGTTTAGGCAATTTTTTTTCAAGCTTCCCTGGCTGCGCAAGTTAGAGCAGTGTTCAGTAACCAACTTCCTCCTTGCAAATGTTTCTGAACCAATGGACTTGGGTGGATGAGAAACTCAGGATGAAATAAATTCAATTAGAAAAATAAGAATCTTTGAAAAGCTAGCAAATTTGTAAAGTGGTATAACTGAAGGGGAAGTACACTGGCAAGGAAGTGGGACCCATTAGTGAACAACTGCACAACTGTATTGGAGTGTTGTGTGCTCCCAAATTTGAGCCGTGCAGGAGAATAAGGCAACTGGATGGTCCGGAAGGGGAGCAGATATGTATGTCTGTCTTGGCCCTTTTGGACTATGACTGACACTTTCTCATGGTGCATAGAGCTTGCCTCACATTAACGGGTCGCTTTCTGATCTCATTTCATGGAGAAGTTTATACCATTACATTAGTTACAACTCCTTATAATCTGGCTGGCTAGTTTATTCTAGAATGTTCCTGAGTCCACAGAGTATAGAAATTTAGTTTTGAACCTAAACTTATCATTGGTTTTGGATTCTTGGGACCAGGATTTTGAAATTAGCAAAGAGCCTTGAGGTAAATCAGAACTTGCCTCTATTCCCATCTGCCTCTCTTTACCACCTTTCTGTCTCCCTGCTCATGCCTCTGCATTCAGGGCCTTGACTTCACATAGTGTAACATGGAAAAAAGTAGTTCTTGACATGGTAGCTTGGGAAATTATATCCTTTGTGCCCTACTGAATATATTCCTTCCACCTAGCACAGAATAGGTGCTTGATATATATTTGGGAATGAGTGAGTGAAGAAATGAAAGCCTGTGAGTGTTCATTTGGAACATCTGGAAAATACTCCCCAATTCTCAGTCTAGATGAGATCACCTTCTGTCATGAACAGCAATTTTACAAACTGTGTTGTGCTCGTTTGCCATTGTTAACTAATTTTAACCAAACAGTGGCTCTGTTTCCAGCTTCTAGCATAATGCCTTGCACCATGTCAGAGCTCAGTAAATTTTTATTGAATCAATAAATGTCACACTTTATGTCAAAGAGTTTTGATTCTTGGAGCAAACAAAGCCTTGAATTTATAGAACCAGGGGATTGGAAAGAACATTGAGAAGTCTTCAGCTACTTTTCCCTGTTTCCCAACTTAATCATTCCTGGTAATCATCTACTTTGTTCCTGAACACCCGCAGGAGGCTCCTTAACCATGTGACTCACAAGATTTTCATAAGAAATCTCTCTCTTCGTTTACCTCCAGAGGGCACAAAACATGCATACTGTGATACTTGATTTGTAGTAAATATATATTTGGTCTTCTTTCCTTTTCTGGCATGGAGCTCCTAAAACCATCAGAATTTTCTTAGTGATGAGTGTAATAAAGATGTCTTTTGTTACATTAATGAGGTGACTTTGGGAAAGCACTCAGGTAACCTAAGGATGGGAGCTGGTTGCCAGGGGACACAACCATGTGATTAGAGGTTGAAACTTTAAGTGCCATCCTGACCTTCTGGGAGTGGAGAGGTTCTGGAGATTGAGTTGAATCACCAATGACCAACGATTTAATCCATCATGCCTATGTAATGAAGCCTCCATAAAAACCCAAAAGGAGGGGGTTTGAAGAACTTCTGGGTTGGTGACAGGTGGAGATTTCAGAAGAGTGGCCCACCTGGAGAGATCATGGAAACTCCGTGCCCCTTCCCACAACGTTCCTTATGCATCTCTTTCATCTGGCTGCTCCTGAGTTCTATCTTGTCATAGCAAACTGGTAATGTGGTTCCTGAGTTCTATCTTTTCATAACGAACTGGTATCCTAATAGGAAAATGTTTCTCTGAGTTCTGCGAGCTATTCTAGCAAATCAGTCAATCCCAAGGAGGGGGTTGTTGGAACATCAAGTCTATAGCCAGTCAGTCAGAAGTACAAGTGATAACCTGGACTTGCAACTGGTATTTGAAGTTGGGGGTGGGTGGGTGGGAGAGGGTAGTCTTGTAGGATGAAGCCCTTAACCTGTGGGATTTGACACTATCTGCAGATAGATAGTGTCTGAATTTTGGTGAACTGTAAGATAACCAGCTGGTGTTGGAGAATGGCTTGAATCTGCGGGAAAACCACCCCCCTCCCCCGACACATACACACACACTGGAACTAGTGACCAGAACCTTTACATACCATCTTTTTTAAAACTCCTTTTCAAAGGAAAAACAAAGAAAGATTAGGCACGCCAAGGCTATAAGTGGCTTCTGAATCGAACACCTTAGCCCATGTGTGTAGTGGAATTAGCTGCCTCCAAATAGGGATCCTCTCTTTGAGTGGAAATCATGCTGCACTATGTCTGCCTATACGTGCGATCTGAAGACAGAGTTCCAAACTTCTGTGGCATGATTGAGTCTTAGAGTTCATACTCACAATTCTCTGTTCTGTATAAAATTCTAAATACTCTCAACTTTGATATTTTTTTTTTCCAATTTGACAAATAACAGTTTAGCTAGCATCCAGGGCCAGGTCTCATCAACATCAACACTGCCTGGATAAGATGGGTCAGCAGGTGCCACCACCCTCATTCTAAATTGAGGGACTGTGGGGTGGAAGATTTACAATCAGTAGTGAAAATAAACAAATAAATAAATGGCTAGAGCATGGTAACAAGTCTTGGTTCTGTGCTAATTGAGATAAGAGTATTTTTCTGAAAACCTCTGCAGCCTACACTCTGAAGGTTGGGGATGTGTTTTCAGAACACATAGCCTTGTGAGTCAACTGAAACTGGTGTTCCCATGGCTGATCAGGGAATTCTAGTCATAACTGACATGACATCTATAAAGAAATCCATGAGGGACCAGAGATGGATAAGAAACCAAGTCTTACTACATGCAGTCAACATGTAGAGCCTCAGAAGAAGCCTCTTGGTATCAGGAGGGCATCTCTCTTGGGACACTCATGGTAGAAAAAAATAGAATCTAATCTCCCTCTTCTCCTTTCCTTTTCCTGTGACCATTGGATGCCTGAAGGCTTCCCCCAGTTTTGGTAAAGGCAACGGTGATGGCTGACAGCCTCAAAACTTCAGTCCTTGCTCTAATCATGACTGATCATCTGATGCATTCCAGCCTGGGGTACTTTCACTTCCCTGAAACCAGAGATGTGGCCAACACCATTCATTACTTGATCATACACATACTCCCTTATGACATGCCTGACTTTACTGTTTAAATATAAGGTTGTTGGTGACATGAGCAGGAATGGGGAAATAGAGACCTCCAAAACTCGTCTCCTTCATCAAAGCACCAAGAACAGTGGCAAAATTGTCAAAATATCTTTTTCAGAACTCTGGAAATTAAGCAGTCTTGCAATAATCCTGAGAGTGTTATTTGTTTCCAATAAAACAATTGAATCTGAGAATAGCAAGCTTTGTGGAATCCTAATTCTCTAGTCCTTTTCCCCTCTCCTCAGATTCATGCTAGCCTTGAAAAACAACAACTCTGCAATCCCAATGAAAACGAGCAGCCTAACAACGTACGGAGTGGGCAAAATGAGGTTTGCATTCTCCCAAAGTCCAAGGCACAGATAACTGCCATTATTTGACCTGTCTTTCAGGTCCTTAGAAAATCTCACTCTCAAATCTTGTCTTTATTTAATGTGACTCAGATGTCATGCAGTACTATTTTCCAGGGGGCAATTGTTTAACATGGGCAGCTGCCTGAGGTTGTGATAACAGTTGGAGAAAACAAGCTAGGCAAAAATTTAAAGGAAAAGCTGGGGAATGAGATAACCATAGGGGCTTTGAAAAGCTTTGACATTCCTGGGAGTCTAGAAGCCCAAGCATGTGCCAGGGTTGTGTTCACGATGGGAAAGATCTGAGAAGGACCAAAGCTCTCTCTCTGGCTGATCTTGAGACTCAACAGAAGCAGGAGTTAAAGGTGAACATAGAGCTGTAAACTTCCTGCTTGAACACTGAAGGCAAGGCCCCAGCATGCACACAGAGCCCTCAGCAAAGACTCGGAGACTTATTGGTTCCAGGCATTTGAAAATTTATGGGTAATCCTTAGCTGATCATTTAGCTAACTGAGCAGAACTTTAGTGGCCACACATGACAAAATATACAGACTACATAGAATTAGTTCAGTTAAGCAACTAAACAGACAGTGACAACAATAGCAGCAGCAGCAAATCTTGGGAAAGAAAGAAGATACCTGTTTTCCAGCATTGCCACATTATTTAAAATGTCCAATTTTCAACAAAAAATTGTCATATATGCAAAGAAATGCAAAAGAATGGTCCATACACTGAAAAAAAGCAGTCAAAACTAATTGTCCATGAGGAAGCCTAGATGTTGGGTTTATTAGACCACACTTTTGAATCAACTGTCTTAAATATGTTCGAGAAGCTAAAGGATACCACATACAAAGAACCAAAGGAAAGCATGAGAATAATAATGTCTTATCACAAAGAGAATACAAATAAACAGATTCAGAGCCTGAGAGACCTATGTGACATCAATATATGCAGAGTGGCAGTCTCAGAAGGAGGAGAAAGAAAGAGGAAGAAGAATATTTAAAGAAATAATGTTTGACAACTCCCCAATTAATGAATGAAAAGCATCAAGAAGCTTACTAAGTTCCAAGTAGGATAAACTCAAAGAGATCCATACCTAAACACATCATAATCAAACTGTTGAAAGACAAAGACAAAGAGATAATCTCGAAAGCAGCAAAAGAGAGGAAACTCACATACAAGCAATCCTCAAAGAGATTAGCTGATTTCTTATCAGAAACCATGGAGACCAGAAGGCAATGAGATGACATAGATGGAAAAAAAAAAGACTGTCAATCAAGAATTTTATATTTAGCAAAACTAAACTTTAAAAATTATAAGATATTACAAGATACACAAAAACAGACTTCACTCCTAACAAATCTTCCCTACAAGAAATACTAAAATTGCCCTTTAGGCTCTAATGAAAGAACACCATACAGTAACTGAAATCCACATTAAGAAATAAAGAACACCAATAAATGCAACTACACAGGTAAATACAATGTATTTTTATTTATAACCTCTTTCTTTGATCTGATTTAAAGTACAATTGCCTAAAGCAATAATTATAAAACTATGTTGATGGGCTTATAATGTACAAAGGTGTAATTTGTAATTTGCATGACAATAGCATAAATGGGGGGGAGGGAGTGGAGCTATACTGTTTTTGTATATTACTGAAATTAAGTTGGGATTAGTCCTAACAAGATATTTATAAACTGTGATGTTAATTTTAATCCCTAGGACACCCTCCAAGAAAATATCTTAAAAAAAATATACTAAGGGAAACAACAGAAGAATTAAACTGGTATATTAGGCAATATCTATTTAACACCAAAGAAGGAAGTAATGGAGGAATTGAAGGGAAAAAAGACGTGAGATATATAAAAAACAAATTGCAAAATAGCAGATGTAAATTCTACCTTATCAGTGATTACACTAAGTAAAATGGATTGAAGCTTTCAATTAAATGCAGAGATCAGCAGAACGGATAAAAGACACAATCCAACTACAGTCGTGTATAATTTAATGATGTGGATACATTCTGAGAAATGTGTTGGGCAATTTCATCATTTGTGCAAACATCATAGAATGTACTTACACAAACCTAGATGATATAACCTACCATACACCTAGGTTATATGGTTCTAAGCTTATGAGACCACTATTGTTTATGTGGTCCCTCACTGACTGAAGCATCGTTATGTGGCGTATGATTGTATATGCTGTCTACAAGAGACACACTTTAGATTGAATGTCCTGAATAGATTGAAAGAAAAGAATAGGAAAAATACCTCATGCAAATAATAATCAGGGAGAGTTTGAGTGGCTATAATATCAGACAAAATAACTTTAAGACAAAAATTGTTACCAGAGACAAAGTGACTTTTATAATGGTCAATTCATCAAAAAGGTCTAATATTATAAACATATTTTCACCTAAAAACAGCTTCAAAATACATGAAGCAAAAACTGACAGAATTCAATACTCTACTCAATTCAATATTCAATGGAGACTTCAGTACGCCACTTTCAATAAGGATAGAACAACCAGAGATGATCAGCAAGGCAGTAGAGGAACTGGACAAGGCTACGCACCAACCAGGCCCAACAGACACATACAGAACACTCCACCAGCAGCAGTGTGATACACGTTCTCCTCAAGTGCACATGGCACGTTCTCAGGCTAGACCGTATATTAGGCCAAAACAAGTATCAATAAATTTTAAAGGATTGAAATCACACAAAGTATCTTCTTCAACTACAATGGAATGAAACTATAAACGAATAACAGAAGAAAACTTGGGAAATTTATAAAATATGTGAAAATTGAAAAAACATATTCCTAAATAATCAATAAATTAAAGAAAAAATGAAAAGAGAAATTAAGAAATAATTTGATAAGAATGGAAGTAAAAACATAAAATACCAACATTTATGGAATGAAACTAAAGCAGCACTTAGAGACAAATTTATAGCTGTAATTGCTTATATTATTAAAGGAGAAAGATCTTAAATCATAACCTAACCTTCTGCTGTAAAAAAAATAGAAAAACAGCAAACTAAACTGAAGCTAGAAGAAGAAAGGAAGTAGTAAAAATTAGAGTAGAAATGAATTAAGTAGAGACTAGAAAAACAGTGGAGAAAATCAATGAAACAAAAAATTGGTTCTCGAAAAGAACAAAATTGACAAATCTTTAGCTGGACTGACAAAGAAAAAAAGAGAAAAGAGACAAATAACTAAAATTGGGAATGAAAATGGGGCCATTATGACCTACCTTACAAAAATAAAGACATTAAGAAAATACTATGAACAACTGTATGCCAACAAATTAGATAACCTAGATGACATGGGTAAATTCCTAGAAATGTATAAATTACCTAAACTGACTCAAGAAGAAATAGAAATCTCAGACTTACAACAAAGGAGATTGAATTAGTAGCAATACACCTCCCAACAAAGAAAAGTCCAGACAAAAGACCAAGGGAAAGAAAAGACAAATTACTAAAAACAGGAATGAAAGAGGGGATATTACTACTGATCTCACAGAAACAAATCTCAGGATCTTACTTGACTTCTAACTTTGTGACTGAGTGATCAAGTCCCTGAACGATGGGGATCATTGGATTTTGTGTGTTGTGTCCTCCAAAACCAAAAGCATGAATCTTTCCTGATCCACCCAGTACCACAGTCTCAAGCCAGTTGTGGCTACTAAGTACCTGGAATGTGATCAGTGCAAGTGAGGCCCTGAATGTTAGTTTTATTTAATTTCAACAAATTTAAATTTAAAAATGGACGCTAGGTTCATTTATTGGAAAACGTTTAAGTAACTTTGGAACTTGGGTATGAACTGACTTTTTCAATTATAAACTTTAAGAAATCCAAATACAAATTAAATACGTGTGATAAAAATTTAGCATTAAAATTGGCATGTACTCTAAGTGTAAAACACACTAGATTTTAAAGACAGTATGAAGAATGTAAAATATCTCAATAATTTTTATAGCGATTACATGTTGCAATGATAATATCTTGAATATATTATGTTAAATAAAATATATTGTTAAAATTACAAACACCTGTTTCATTTTATGTTTTTAATGGACTTACAGAAAAATTTTAAATTAATTTGGATGTGCCATATTTCTATTAGACAGCCCTGCCTTAGCCCTCAGCAAATTTCTATGTTTATCCACATTAGTAATGATTTCCTGTTTTCTTACCAATGCCTTAACAACTGATCAGTAAGTGGTTCCTCTTTTTTAAAGGGAACCATTTCAGGAATGATTGAATGAGGGAACAAATGAAATCCCAGGCCGTCCTCGTGGCATAGTGGTTAAGTTCAGTGTGTTCCACTTTGGCGGCCCGGGTTTGCTGGTTCAGATCCCGGTCGTGCACCTGCACCACTTGTCAGCTGTGGGGTGAACCACATATGAAGTGGAGAAAGATTAGCACAGTTTTTGGCTCAGGGCTAATCTTCTTCAAGCAAAAAAAGAGGAGGATTGGCCTTAGATGTTAGCTCAGGATTAATCTTCCTCACAAGAAAAAGAAAAAAGTAATCCCTAAATCTTTCCCCTCTGAGATGTCATGGAAGTGACACGGGTTACAGTCATCTGGGCTGTTTCCCCCTAGAAATAAGGAAGTCTAAGTGTCATCATACAGATTTGGGGAAAGAGTAGAGAATGTATTTTTTTAAACCTCCTTCACAAAAGCAAATTATTGTCATGTGTTTTCTACGTTTTAATTCACTTGTGGGTAAGAAAAAGCATCTCGATAGCTCCAGCGAAGCTGGTCCTGACCATGTGAAAACCTACTCAATAACCCGAGTGTGATTCATGTTGGCTTCCTGACTAGTGTGTTGGAGACAATTCTTTTCTTCTTTACTTTGCATAATTACTTCCAACCTCAGAACTTTTATCTTCAAAGTATCTGGGTTAGAAGTCTGCATCGATGTTCTACACCTACATAACCCCCCAAATTTTGACCTACATTCAACGAACTCTCCCAACCTGACTGGCTTCCTAGGCAATTCACGCAGTGGGTCAGCCTTCCTCTGTGTGTGCAGAGGTAGAGTCATTTCCTGTCTAATCCCATCTCAAGACTTTCATAAGTAGGTCCCACCCAACTGCCTTCAGATTAAGCACAGGCTCTGTGCCTCTGAGGGCCACCTGTGGCAAGAGCAATGCAAACTCACGGGCAGGAGGGAACTTGAATTGGGATTCTAAGGGACATCCTTTAGTAAAAATGTTCTTTCAAACTTACCTGAATTTTTACCCTTAGAAATTCTGAGCTTGATCAGACCTCTCCTTTGGTCAACTTTCATCTCTCCCTCTTCTCTGAATCCTTTCCCCTCCTCCTTTGAGTTTGGAAAAATCTTTCAATTGCCCTATTCTAAAAAGACTTACCCCAAATATGGACATTTGACAATTGTGGTATTGGTCGAGTGGGAAAAGATGGTTTTTAGAAAAAGTGATGCTGAAATAATCGGATGTCCATGTAGACAAAGAAAAACCTTCAAATCCATCTTAAACTGTACATAAAAATCAATTTCATGAGGGGCTGGAGGGCTTAAGGTAGAGGGAAAGAACAAGCTTTCAGAAACTATGAGAGGGTGTCTCTATGATCTTGCAGTATGGGAAAAGATTTCATAAGCAGCATGTGTAAAACAGAAACAACTGAGAAATGGGACCACAACATAATTAACTTTTGTTCATCAAGATATTAGAGAGTGAAAGACAGCTTCAGAGTGGTAGAAGCCATTTGTAAACCATTAAACTGAGAAAGGGTTGTATTCCGAACAAAGAACTCTTTTAAATCAACAAGAAAAAGACAAAATCCAGTAGAAAAAATGGGCAGGAGACATGAACAGGTATTTCATAAAGTGAGCATCTAATGGCCAACAATTAAATTAAAATTAAAATCAAACCTCAATGATGCACTAGTCTATACCTACAAGGATGACTGCGATTAAAAAGCCAGATAAATATTGGTGAGGCTATGGAGTAACAGGAACTCACACTGCTGATGGGAGTGTAAATTGGTAAAACCACTTAGTCATTA